>NC_039261.1:24831515-24881089 GCF_003368295.1 Carassius auratus | reverse complement strand
ATACATATACATATATATACATATATATACATATACATACATATACAATATACATATATATACATATATATACATATATATACATACATATATACATTATAACATATATACATACATATATACATACATACATATATACATTATATTCATATATACATATATATTCATATATACATTATATTCATATATACATTATATTCATATATACATTATATTCATATATATATATATATATATATATATAATATATATTATATATATATATATATATATATATATATATATATATATAGAACATTTTAGAGCGAAGGAGAACTAACAAAATATACAGTATTCACTAGGGAAATATCACCTTTCATCGCTTTTTTTAATTTACAGGCAAGTAATTCACAATTGCTCCATTTCCTGATATTGCACGACCTTGCCAACTTCTATCAACTCTCTATCATATTATTTAGACGTTCATATACATCATTCAGTGTTACAATACATAATCCAGACATGATTCATATTTTGATTATTGTAACGCTGAATTAAGTCTGAATAGATGATGCATTATAGCGGATCCTCCTGAGAAAAGCTCTCACTGTACTCAGAAACAGTCTTACCATACTCGGGGTTGTTTTGCTCTTCCTCCTGTTTCTCTTTCTTACGGGCCATCTTTCACTTCACGATCAATAGTAATAACCGCGTGAATTGATCTCGAGTTGTTTCACTGCTCTGCTGCGCTAATATGAATCGATCAGGTCCGCTATCAGCTCGCGCTGATCTTACTTTGAGTGCTGTTGTATTGTCTGTAAATCTTTAGTGGAGTAACTAAGCGCCGTGATGACGTCACGTGGCACCTGCCGCTGAGAGTGCCACAAGCTCACCTGACGCACGCTCACGCGCACCTATACACCCGCGGACACGCGCTCGTGCTCTTCTGGTGGAAGATTACCAGCCTGAGAAACTTGTTACTTTGGCTTTGTCCACATACACACACTTGCGTGCTTTCTTTGCACTTGATCACTTATATGACGTATTTCCTTCTCTCTCTCTGTAGCTTTTCCTGCTTATAACCCAATTATTATCTTTGCATGTTGTAGAAAGTATCTTAAGGGTGTCTCTATTGCAAAATTATTATCAGTCAGTTTTAATTTATTTTTTACCAAATTCCAATTGCAGTTCATGTTATTAATAGGTTTTCTAGTGCCTATGGTCTCCATCTAATTATTAATAAGTGTGAACTAGTGGCTGTTTAAGACTGATTTTTTTTTTTTTTTTGCTATTCCAGTATTATTGTGATTTATTTTTTTATATTTTTTTATTTTTTTCTCAGTTATTTTTATTACCATTTTCCAACAGTTTTATACAAATCACTTACATATATACAATTTGTATATGTATGACTGTAAAAAAAAAAAAAAAAAAAAAAAACACAACCAAAGCAAAAAAAAAACCTGCACATACATTAAGTATTAAGTAAAAATATATCAAATCAAGCAATAGGAGGGCCGTCCAAATTTACTCATTATAATAATTCATAAAAGGTTGCCAAATTGAGTAAAATGTTTGTTCCTTCTTCCTTAAAGAATATTTAATTTTTTCTAATTGTAAATATTGCATTACGTCTCTAAGAAGGTTTTGATGAGTAGGAGGAATTTTATTTTTCCAGTTTAGTAAAATTAGACGTCTAGCTAGCAACATCACAAAGCACAATACATTAATTTGTGAGCTGCTCAAATGTATACCTGTAGGTACAACACCAAATAGTGACATTACTGGATCTGCTGGGAGTCTAACATTAAAAATTGTTGACAAAGTCTCAATTATTTTAGACCAATAGAGGGTAATGTGGGAACAGTTCCAAAATGTGTGTGATAATGAAGCAGGAGCATAGCCACAACGTTCACAAGAGGCGTCCACTCCCGGAAACATCCTGGACAGTTTTTGTTTAGAAAGGTGCAATCGGTGCAGGATTTTAAACTGCAGCAGACCGTGTCTGATACAAACTGAAGAGGAGTGGACCCGCTCTTGAGCTTCGATCCATTGGTCATCTGTGATGTTTATTCCTAAGTCTTCACTCCAAGCATCCTTTATATGGTCAAGTGTAGTTGTACAATCTATCTGTGAAGGTAATTATATATTCTAGAAATAGATCCTTTTTTGAGTGGGTTGTTCAATTATACCTTATACATAGGACACATTTCAGGCTGATTGGGAAAGGAGGAAAATGTTACTTTAGTAAAGTTGCGAATTTGCAAGTATTTAAAAAAGTCCTTGTTATCAATATTAAATTTATGTATTAATTGTTCAAATGTTGGAAATATTTTGTCAATAAAGAGGTCTATAATTGTGTGCACTCCTTTAAGGTCCCATTGTTGAAATGCTTGACCTGAAAACAGCTTATGTGCTTGATTACCAGTTATTGGTGTAAGGACTGAACATTGATTCCACTGAAAATGTCTTCTAATCTGAGACCAAATTTTTAGTGAGTGAGACACAACAGAATTTTGAGCCTTAAATTTAGAAAGATCAGAGGTATAATGTATCAGTGATCTCAGTGTATTAGGAGAAAAAGCTTGATTTTCCATCTGTTCCCAATCAGGTTTGAGAGATCCATTCCAAAATGACATACATCGAATATTGCAGGACCAATAATAGAGCCGGAAGTTGGGCAATCCCATTCCTCCCATGGATTTGGGTCTTTGTAAAAAGGATTTTTTAATTCTTGGTGTCTTTTTATTCCAAATAAAGGACGCAATTAAAGAATCTATTTTGGTAAAAAATTTCTTATTAATCAAAATTGGAACACACTGAAATAAAAATAAATATTTCGGCAAAACATTCATTCTGATAATATTAATTCGGCCAGCGAGAGAGATCGGGAGATTAAACCACCTCTCGATCTGTTGCTCCGTTTGTTTATATAGGTTCACAAAGTTTTTGCTGAAAAGGCCAGATATTTCCTGTGTGATATTTATTCCGAGATATTTAAAACAGTCTGAAACAGCGAATGGAAAAGGCGTGAGCATATGTACTTGATCTTTTGCTTTAGAGCTGATAGGAAATAATATGCTTTTTGACAGGTTCATTTTATATCCTGATACTTTCCCGAAGTCAGATAGCATGGTCATAACTTTTGGTAGAGTCCGAGATGGATCTGAAATATACAGAAGCAGATCGTCTGCATATAAGGACACTTTATGCTCCCTATCTCCTCTTACAATCCCTTTATAAACCCCCGTAGAGCGCAGCAAAATAGCAAGAGGTTCTATGACCAGTGCGAACAACAAGGGAGACAAAGGGCAGCCTTGTCGTGTTGAACGGTGAAGAAGAAAAGAGCAAGAGTCCATATTATTTGTGTGAACACATGCTTTAGGCTGAGCGTAAAGTAGCTGAATTAAAGAAATGTAGTAGGGGCCAAATCCAAACCTCGACAGGGCCGAGAAGAGAAAATCCCACTCAACCCTGTCGAAGGCCTTCTCGGCATCTAGTGAGACCAATATTTCGGATACTTCTTTATTTGGATTTTGAGTGTAGATAATGTTGAATAGTCGCCTGATGTTAAAAAATAACTGCCTATCTTTAACAAATCCAGTTTGGTCTGGTGACACAACAGTTGGAAGGACCTTTTCCAAACGCATGGCTAAGATCTTTGCCAAAATTTTGTTATCTACATTCAAAAGGCTTATAGGTCTATATGAACCTGGTTCTAGAGGGTCCTTGCCAGATTTATGGATTAAAGTGATGCGTGCATCGTATAATGTTGGAGGTAGAGAATTTATAGTCAATGCTTCATTATAGACACTTAAAAGAAGTGTTGAAATTTGATCTATAAAAGCCTTGTAAAATTCAACACTGTAACCATCAGGGCCAGGGCATTTAGAGTTTTGCATACACTGTATAGCTTGTTTTATTTCTAAGTTTGAAATAGGTTGTTCTAATATTTTTTTGTTTTCTAAACTTATAGTAGGTATCTGAAGGTTATCAAGTTTAAGACTGATTTAACAGATTTTGGAATATTCCTGTAAATGATAGTGTTGCATACTGAATCATTATTGTTAAAGACCATCTGAAAAGATGTTCTCTCAATTTTAACCCCATTATTTGCTGGAGAAAAGTGGGGTTGATACCACAGAAAATTCATCTTAGAAATCTTTTTTTTTTTTTTTTTTTGTATAAGAATATGAGGAAACTGCCTTGAACTTGTTTTGGCACTGTACATGCTCAGTAACACTACGGTGTAAGGTCCACAAATTTATTAGGGAAAATATTCTGAGTTTAAGACGTTCTTCCCTTCTATGGGAGAATATACACTTTGGTTTTACAGACTATTCTGACCAAGAGGAACAGAACTTTTACTTAATTTACTTTTGACTTAATTTCACATTCATTAGTGTAAATTTACCAATCAAAAAACTAATTTTATGGTTTTGTTGAATGAAATATGTATATATATTGACAGTATCAGAAACTCTGTGAATAAGAAAGCTGTAAGAACTCTGAAAGTTTGTGAACTTAAAAATATATTTGATTTTATATATATATATATGAGGTGACATTCAGCTATTCAAACTCAAAGTCAAACTCTCGAACCACTAGGCCACGAATTCCCTTCTATGCACCTGTATGTATGCATAATTTTTTGTGTTGAAATTTTATACATTTCTCCGCATCAACTGTTTTGTTTGTTGTAATTTTTCACATCTTTTTCTTATATTTTATTGTTGTTTTCTTGATAACATATTGTATGTTATTGTTCCTTGAATAAAAAATAAATAAAAAACTTTACCATTTTTAAGACCTGAGACAGTCTTGCGCACTTACTTCCTGTCTCGCGCATGGTGTGTGTATTTGGACAAGGGGTTTGTCTTATAGGAAGGAGTATTTTTAGGTTTTCATTTCGTGCAACTCAAACCGTAACTATTTCAACAATGTTTTAAATAAAACACGGATGTTTGTGATATATTTCTTATAAAGCGACACATAAACAAATAGATAAATTGACTTGGGTTGTGTTTTTGCGCTGTCCTGTATAAAGGCGCGTTGACACGTGTTGTTTCTGTGAAACCAGTTTTTAGTATTAATTTTAAATGAGACACATCTGCTATTATTTTAATCCACTGCCTGGTGCTGTTTTGCATTCAATTATCTATTCAACCTAAATGAGGAGAAAACTAAATGAATACCAAGCAGAAATTTTAACTAAAAAAAAAAAAAAAAAAAAAAATACAATTTTGAAATATTTTTACTATTTAAAATAAATTTCCTATTTGAATATAATTTAAAAGTGTAATTTATTCCTGTGATTTCAAAGCTGAATTTTTAGCATCATTACTCCGGTCACATGATTCTTCACAAATCATTTCTGATTTGCTGCTCAACAAAAAACATTACCAATAATAGAAATTATTATTATTATTATTATTTTGAAAACAGCAGAGTAGAAATTTTTTCTGGTTTCTTTGATGAATAGAAAATACAACATTTATATTTAATAGAAATCTTTTGCAACATTATGTCACCCCAAAAATAAAATTATACTGTCACCAAGCTTTTGAATAGTATATTATGTTACAAAACGTTTTATTTCAGATAAATTATGATCTTTTCATCTTTCTATTCAAAGAATCCTAAAAAAAACAAACGTACTCAACGGTTTTAAATATTGATGATGATGCTGATAAATGTTTCTTGAGCAGCAAATAAGCATATTTCCAGTAGTACTACTAACCCTTAAGTAATTAACCCTTTAATGGAGTTAAAAATATTTAATACATTTAGCACAGGGGTGGAGCTAGGATTGTGTTCTAACATGGGAAAGCTGGGTAGATTAACTTCTCGTCATCCATATTGGCCTCCTAACAAGGATGCAGTGATGTGAAATATGATCGGGAGTCGGCCCAGGATGTTTATTTTGAAATTTTGCTGGTGGTAAACACAAGCATTAACTAGGGACACCAAATGCATTCCTGAAGGGCCGGTGTCCAAGTCACGTCTCGCACAAATCCTGTACAATTCAACCAATCCGATGACGACTTTGACACTCCTGAAGTGTTTCCACTTTTGTGTCCCATATGCATCAGACGTTTAGCCAACTGTCCATGGGTGTGACATCTGAGGCTGAGACTAGGTGACCCCTGCTCTATAGTCAATGGTTAACATTTTTGGGGAAAAAATATTTCCTAAAAACATCCTTAGAGTTGGGATCTGTGATACCTTCAGTCATAAATAAGATGCCTTTTAACAAATGTTAAGCGTTTATTTAAAAACTTTAATGTTCGGATAAATAACATAATTGGGAGGGGGGGGCTTTTATTTTTAAGCAAATCAAATGTTATAAAAATACCTAGACACTACATAAATAATTTTAAATATTTCTGACTTTTTTTTAACAGTACTAAAAGATACTTCATTAAACTTACACTTCAAAAAGATCCAAATCATGACAATACTCGCAAACCATTAATAACTGTTGGCAACACACTATCTACTTACGTTATCTCCGTTTTCCTCAATCAGCCAGGTAAGACAATTACAAGAATCTGAGTTTGAATTCAAAACTGAGTTTGAATAACAATCACGAGCACACGCTCTATCAAACAAACACGCGCTCAGCTCACGATCCGCGTGTCAGCGACTCACTTCCGGCTTCAATTAGTAGTGGTCCGCCTGCATTCTTGTCAATGGGCTGTAGTAGCCAATGTTGTCATGCAAATTAAACTTTGTTGAACATGACAATAAACATCAGTATTTTTAGACGATACTTTACCTTGTGTGTAATCTTCAATTTAACATGAAACATCAATTAAGCAGCATGATGTTTCCTGTCAGATTTAACTACCAAACAGTGGGTAGTAGTCTAAAATGCTGCTTGTCAAATTATGCTTTATTAACATCTACACCTACCACAACCCTAAATCTACCCTGACAGTAATTATGTGTTATTCGTGGTTGAAGCTAGAATGGATACAGCTACAGGAAACCAACAATACATACTTTTTTCTACCTTTTAGATTGTGTTTTATTAAAGTCTACACCTATCCTAAACCTAAACCTATCCTTACAGTGTTGTCTGTGTCCAGCAGTGTTACTGCTGGATAAATACTCCGAATATATATATATATATATATATATATATATAAAATGCTTTAATTTTTACTTTATCTTAAAATGATTTTCTTATTCTATTAATTCACAATCCATAATAAACATTATGATTGCACTCATTTGTTTTCCTGCATTAGGACCATCATTTAGGATGTTTCTTAATGCAAATTCTTTAAAGGATTGTAGTTCTTCAAGTCATCCTTTCTCTTTCATATGAAGTACATTTAATCCAAATAGTCCTCTATAATATATAATTTTTGATTAAGATTTGAATATCCTGTTCGTAGCCTATATGTGTGAAGAGATTGTTCGCTTCTATTTAAAAGTGACAGGCCTACTTCTCTTCCTGCTCCTTTGTGATAAAGCGGTCCTCTTCAATTAGGGCCCAGTCTGCCATTTCAGTTTCTAATCTTTGGATTTCACCATTAACACATAAAAAAAAAAAACAGAGTTAAAAGTGCTGTAAAATGCTTAATCGCTTCCAAAATAAGTTTTGTTGTGTGTGTGTGTACTGTGTATATATATATATATATATATATATATATATATATATATATATATATATACACATAGACACACATACAGTGAATATTTAAAAATATTTACATGTCTACATTAATATTCATTTAATTTATGTTATACAGTATTGTTCAAAATAATAGCAGTACAATGTGACTAACCAGAATAATCAAGGTTTTTAGTATATTTTTTATTGCTACGTGGCAAACAAGTTACCAGTAGGTTCAGTAGATTGTCAGAAAACAAACAAGACCCAGCATTCATGATATGCACGCTCTTAAGGCTGTGCAATTGGGCAATTAGTTGAAAGGGGTGTGTTCAAAAAAATAGCAGTGTCTACCTTTGACTGTACAAACTCAAAACTATTTTGTACAAACATTTTTTTTTCTGGGATTTAGCAATCCTGTGAATCACTAAACTAATATTTAGTTGTATGACCAGAGTTTTTTTTAAAACTGCTTGACATCTGTGTGGCATGGAGTCAACCAACTTGTGGCACCTCTCAGCTGTTATTCCACTCCATGATTCTTTAACAACATTCCACAATTCATTCACATTTCTTGGTTTTGCTTCAGAAACAGCATTTTTGATATCACCCCACAAGTTCTCAATTGGATTAAGGTCTGGAGATTGGGCTGGCCACTCCATAACATTAATTTTGTTGGTTTGGAACCAAGACTTTGCCCGTTTACTAGTGTGTTTTGGGTCATTGTCTTGTTGAAACAACCATTTCAAGGGCATGTCCTCTTCAGCATAGGGCAACATGACCTCTTCAAGTATTTTAACATATGCAAACTGATCCATGATCCCTGGTATGCGATAAATAGGCCCAACACCATAGTAGGAGAAACATGCCCATATCATGATGCTTGCACCTCCATGCTTCACTGTCTTCACTGTGTACTGTGGCTTGAATTCAGAGTTTGGGGGTCGTCTCACAAACTGCCTGTGGCCCTTGGACCCAAAAAGAACAATTTTACTCTCATCAGTCCACAAAATGTTCCTCCATTTCTCTTTAGGCCAGTTGATGTGTTCTTTGGCAAATTGTAACCTCTTCTGCACATGCCTTTTTTTTTAACAGAGGGACTTTGCGGGGGATTCTTGAAAATAGATTAGCTTCACACAGACGTCTTCTCACTGTCACAGTACATACATGTAACTCCAGACTGTCTTTGATCATCCTGGAGGTGATCATTGGCTGAGCCTTTGCCATTCTGGTTATTCTTCTATCCATTTTGATGGTTGTTTTCCGTTTTCTTCCACGTCTCTCTGGTTTTGCTCTCCATTTTAAGGCATTGGAGATCATTTTAGCTGAACAGCCTATCATTTTTTGCACCTCTTTATAGGTTTTCCCCTCTCTAATCAACTTTTTAATCAAAGTACGCTGTTCTTCTGAACAATGTCTTGAACGACCCATTTTCCTCAGCTTTCAAATGCATGTTCAACAAGTGTTGGCTTCATCCTTAAATAGGGGCCACCTGATTCACACCTGTTTCTTCACAAAATTGATGACCTCAGTGATTGAATGCCACACTGCTATTTTTTTGAACACACCCCTTTCAACTAATTCAACTAATTGCCCAATTGCACAGCCTTAAGAGCGTGCATATCATGAATGCTGGGTCTCATTTGTTTTCTGAGAATCTACTGAACCTACTGGTAACTTGTTTGCCACGTAGCAATAAAAAAATATACGAAAAACCTTGATTATTCTGGTTAGTCACATTGTACTGCTATTATTTTGAACAATACTGTACATATAGTTAATATAGAAACATAGCATTTCTTTTATATATATGCATGCGTGTGTATTTATATATACATAATAAATATACACAGTACACACACATATATCCTGTAAACAACAGTATTTATTTTGGATGCGATTAATCATTGATTTGACAGCACTGACCCTGGATCATTGCTTTATCTGTCAGTAATACGGTTTTATTACTACATTCACTTTGACACACTTTGACTAAAAATTCAGGTCAACACACGAGGAAGAATGTGGGATATGAAAACTGTAAAACATCTCATCACACTTCTCACAAAACACCATCTACAATTCCACTGTATTTTATGATTTATACTTTGTGGAGTAGGCAATCATGTAAAATGTGTGGTATATATTAAATACCACAATATTACCATGTGATACCTTCTCAGTATTAATGTACCACCTCAGTATCACAGCTAATGGGGATTTATGATTCGACAGTAATAAAAAAAAAAAAACGATAATTGAATTATTGCATTTGATTACCCTGGTAATTTCTGAACAACAAAAGGAAAAGACATTTCTGTATAAAACCGTATTTATTAAAACAATTACACATACAAAAAAAAAAAACAACTCATGGTTTTTAATGAAAATGAGGGTCTGTTTGTGATCTGCATGAAATCACAGGTGCGTTAACATTTTCCCTCCTGATCCGAGCAGAAATGATAGCCTTGAATTTGAATCTCACTTCCTGCTGGTATTTTGAAACCGCATTTGCGTGTGCTGAACTTTAGGCCACGGTGTCATTTTATAACTTCCTGTGTCCTGGCCGAGGGAAGAAATGAATCATTTGATAATGCAAACACAAGCTTCAGTGTGATAATCATACACAAACACACGTCTGAGAGCTGATCATGTGTGCATTAGACACAGGGTCTCTTCACGAGTGTCCCATCACAGTGAGTCCGGCGTCACCGGCCGCTTCGGGACAGACGTCCAGACGAGCCAGCCGGCTCTGCTCCAGCGCGATGGCCTCCGCCGAATGTTTGCACTTCTCTGAGCCGCACTGACAGGTGAAGTACTTGCTCTTGATATCCCAGAAACGATCGCCGTAATCAAACCTGTCAGAGAAAAAAAAAAAAAAAAAAATCAGTGATCATAAAACAAACAAGGGGAAAATGTCTAAACAGGAACAGGATGCAAAATACAGCCATAAATTCCTTGAGATCGAGTCACGAGGTCGTGAGCAATAAATTCATAAAGCAATTAAGTGCAGCTTTCGTCAGTACAGTCACAAACACGTCTCACCCGAGCTCCTGCCCGGTGAAGATGTCTCTGGAGCTGAAGAAGGCGATGCGAGGGAAGCGCAGGTCCTGGTGCAGCATGAACACACGCACCGGGATGATGTTGGGGTCACACAGATGGTTTATAAAGCGGCTGATGTTACCGTAATAACGGGCGTCGATACAGTACACTTCACCATCCTGAGACAGACAGACAGACAGGGTTATCACAGTTAACTAGAACTATTATCTAATTATCTAAATGAAAAAAAAAAAAATATATTTTAAGTTAAAAGTTTCATTTTAAATATAAACTATATATATATATATTGCCTGACTGAAATAAATTTCAGCTAAAACAGTAAAATTACAAACTGGAAATGAATAAGAACTATAATTTAAATATAAATAGTAATCTAAAAAACTAATTTAAAGTGACAACCAGAGTAAAATTACAAAAATTATTTACTAAGATGTAAATCAAAATGAAACTGAAATGATAAAAAAAAGAAGCTTATTCAATATATTAACCAAAATTATAATAATGTAAATTGTAAATAATAATAAACAAAAATTAGAAACTGTGCCTTGGCAACTGACTGAAATAAATTGTAAGCACTAGAATTAAAAACTGAAAATAAACAAAAAATTAAATAAAATTGCATTTAAATCTAATTAGTAATTAGCAGAATTATAAAAAAAAAAAAAAAATTAAATAATAAAAAGTACTAATTATTACTAACATTGCAGATAGGTGACATTTATATCATCATTTTGCATCAAAGTGTATGAATAAACACCATGCAAGCTATTTTTGGTCAGCAAATCAAACATGTTTTCATTGGTTCTCAAATTCGTTATGTATTTGTGCTGTGCTATTTACATTACACTTTGTTTAAAAGCAGATGTTACTGTTTACAATTATGCAGTGACATAAACAAGCATGCAGATTTGTGTTGTGTTTGTTGCAAATGTGCGTCAGCAACGTTCGTCTGTAGTTTGCATAATTTTGCCACTACTATTGAAAACAGTCGTTCAGACCGTCAACAATCTGGACTGAATCAGTGAGACACACACACACCCACACACGCACACACACACCTTGTTGTCCAGATCAAAGAGGTATGAATCGTCCTCTCTCACGTCTGCTTCTGCGTCAGAGATCAGCTCGCCAACATACCTGCACACACACACGCACACACACACGCACACACACGTTACAGCAGAAACAACGGCTACTGAAAACAACGGGCCTGAGCGCTTTCACTCACTCGCAGATGAAACTTCCTTGAGGAATGTCCTGAAGCGCTCTGACGCCCCATCCCATCTTCTCCGTCCGGTAGAGCTGCAGACGCACCCTGAAACACACCATCCACTTCAGCCAGCTCTTCTTTAAAACACCTTCGACACGCAGATCATCTCAATACATCAAACTGATTATGAAATCATCCTGGCTTACTTGATTCCAGCCTGAACCACTCGGTTCTTGCAGGTTTTATGGCAGGAGCAGGCCATGTTGCACTCGAAGATCAGAGGGGGCTCGATTTTATTAAACTCCTGAAGGAGGCGATGATCCTGAGAACACACGTGTGCTGTTAGACAGGATCCACGCTGACTGTGGAGCTCATCAGTGAGATGATGAAGAGTGTTTTACCTTGTCGTACCAGCAGCGGATGCTGAGCTGTCCACAGAGACAGTTACTGGAGGAACAGTCGTCTGTACAGCTGCAGTGCTGAAACACACACAGCTCTCTGAGGTCAGCACAATACATCTGATGTCTAAATATTTTGGTTTCTAATGTCCAAAGTGTTTTTTCTAATGCTTTTTTTATCTGCAAATAATTATTTCTTTTTCTTTCATTGACACTGACTTGAGAACAGGACTTTTTGGTTGGTTTAGTCACAAAAAAAAAAAAAAAAAGAGTCTGAATTGATTTGAGAAAAACTAAAATCTAAATTATGCTGTGAATCCGTTCAAAGCAACGATTCAATGATTCGTTCGCATCTCAAAACTGTTCATAGATGCAAGAAGTTTGCTGACAGGCAATGAATTATTTTATTCACCAAGACTGCATTAAATTAATTAAAAAAAAATGACAGTAGAGACAATTATACATTTATACTTGTGAAGGATCATGTGACACTGAAGACTGGAGTAATGAGTATATTTTTACTGCAGTTTAAATCAAACCAATGCAGTCATGGTTGAATGCAGCCAAAGAGACTTCTTTCAAAAACATTAAAAAGATCTTACTGACCCCAAACTTAGCAATAGTCCATGTTGAAAAATATAGCGCTTTAGTGTAGTTTCTAGGGCTGGGAAAATAAATCAGTGCATCTTGAATTGAGAAATGATTCTGCATCGATTCTGAGATTTTCCGAATGCATCGGGATTCTTTCTTGAATGGATTCTGAGCTCAGTTTTGAACAGCAGATGGCACTGCATGCTTCAGAAACAGCCTTCTGCTGGTTTCTAAATCCACACACACACTTGATCCTAAAATAATCATTCAGAACATTTGAAAAGGTTGAAGCAAATTACAAAGGTGTTCACAGTGGCCTGTGTTTACATTAATCTTGATCATAAAAGCATTTTAAGATGAGGAGAAATTACATGACTCAGCCGAACACACAAGCACTCTTTAGCACTCTTGTTCATGAGCATTGAGCGTGCGAATGAAAACTAGATTAGAATTGATTCCAGAGGAACCGCGATGCATTCTGATCATCTAAGAATCAATCCAAGAATTTATTCTGCCTCGATTCATCGTCCCAGCCCTAGTTCAGTGCATATGAATAAACATCATTAAATATGATTCTTCCTTGAATTGCTCTGTATGGTTGAGTGTTGTGTGTGTGTTGTGTACAGTGTATTGTGTTGTGTATTGTGTGGCACCTGCAGGTGTGTGATGTTGCGGTCAATGTTCATGGTGGATGTTTCACAGTTCTCTGCGATGTATTTGTAGTCAGATGGACAGCCTTCATCATCCACACCGTTAACACACGGGATGGGAACGTTCTCGTAACCCTGAGCCACATCACTACACACACACACATGTGCATGCACACACACCAGCGTTATTAGCTAAAGTAAACTAAAGTAAACTAAAGTAAACTAAAGAAATCATTTAAATAAAGCTGAGGGAAAATAATATTACAAATATTGGATGA
The DNA here is from genome assembly GCF_003368295.1 of Carassius auratus. Lineage (NCBI taxonomy): Eukaryota > Metazoa > Chordata > Actinopteri > Cypriniformes > Cyprinidae > Carassius > Carassius auratus. The sequence continues at coordinate 24,867,299 of NC_039261.1, read as the reverse complement.
AAAACATAAGCTGACACTTAAATGAAAATCAGAAAATTAAAAATTACTACAAGTAAATGAAAAGACATTAAAAATAATAAAAAGCTTTATATATAAAAATTCTAAATTTCTTAAACTTAAAACAAATGACTGAAATTATTAAAATACAATTAAAATAAAGAGATACGGAAATATTAAAATATTAATAAAAAATACTTTCAAATATTCTACTTTTCTAAATTTCTAAAATTCTACATTTCTACTTTTACTAATTTAAAAATGCTGCCTTAGCAACTAACTAAAATAAAAAGTTGAAGTACTAAAATCACAAATATATAAATATATATATATATACATATATATACAGTCTTGTTCAAAATAATAGCAGTACAATGTGACTAACCAGAATAATCAAGGTTTTTAGTATATTTTTTATTGCTACGTGGCAAACAAGTTACCAGTAGGTTCAGTAGATTCTCAGAAAACAAACAAGACCCAGCATTCATGATATGCACGCTCTTAAGGCTGTGCAATTGGGCAATTAGTTGAAAGGGGTGTGTTCAAAAAAATAGCAGTGTCTACCTTTGACTGTACAAACTCAAAACTATTTTGTACAAACATTTTTTTTTCTGGGATTTAGCAATCCTGTGAATCACTAAACTAATATTTAGTTGTATGACCACAGCTTTTTAAAACTGCTTGACATCTGTGTGGCATGGAGTCAACCAACTTGTGGCACCTCTCAGCTGTTATTCCACTCCATGATTCTTTAACAACATTCCACAATTCATTCACATTTCTTGGTTTTGCTTCAGAAACAGCATTTTTGATATCACCCCACAAGTTCTCAATTGGATTAAGGTCTGGAGATTGGGCTGGCCACTCCATTACATTAATTTTGTTGGTTTGGAACCAAGACTTTGCCCGTTTACTAGTGTGTTTTGGGTCATTGTCTTGTTGAAACAACCATTTCAAGGGCATGTCCTCTTCAGCATAGGGCAACATGACCTCTTCAAGTATTTTAACATATGCAAACTGATCCATGATCCCTGGTATGCGATAAATAGGCCCAACACCATAGTAGGAGAAACATGCCCATATCATGATGCTTGCACCTCCATGCTTCACTGTCTTCACTGTGTACTGTGGCTTGAATTCAGAGTTTGGGGGTCGTCTCACAAACTGCCTGTGGCCCTTGGACCCAAAAAGAACAATTTTACTCTCATCAGTCCACAAAATGTTCCTCCATTTCTCTTTAGGCCAGTTGATGTGTTCTTTGGCAAATTGTAACCTCTTCTGCACATGCCTTTTTTTAACAGAGGGACTTTGCGGGGGATTCTTGAAAATAGATTAGCTTCACACAGACGTCTTCTAACTGTCACAGTACTTACAGGTAACTCCAGACTGTCTTTGATCATCCTGGAGGTGATCATTGGCTGAGCCTTTGCCATTCTGGTTATTCTTCTATCCATTTTGATGGTTGTCTTCCGTTTTCTTCCACGTCTCTCTGGTTTTGCTCTCCATTTTAAGGCATTGGAGATCATTTTAGCTGAACAGCCTATCATTTTTTGCACCTCTTTATAGGTTTTCCCCTCTCTAATCAACTTTTTAATCAAAGTACGCTGTTCTTCTGAACAATGTCTTGAACGACCCATTTTCCTCAGCTTTCAAATGCATGTTCAACAAGTGTTGGCTTCATCCTTAAATAGGGGCCACCTGATTCACACTTGTTTCTTCACAAAATTGATGACCTCAGTGATTGAATGCCACACTGCTATTTTTTTGAACACACCCCTTTCAACTAATTCAACTAATTGCCCAATTGCACAGCCTTAAGAGCGTGCATATCATCAATGCTGGGTCTCATTTGTTTTCTGAGAATCTACTGAACCCACTGGTAACTTGTTTGCCACGTAGCAATAAAAAATATACTAAAAACCTTGATTATTCTGGTTAGTCACATTGTACTGCTATTATTTTGAACAAGACTGTATATACATATATATATATATATATATGAGCGTGACGTCAGCTATATATATATATGTTTTAAAGCTTTCTTAAAAAACATTTTAAGAAAAATAAAAACTAATAAATATGACTTAAGCACTTAAAATTACTAAAACTTGAACTAAAATTAGAAAGGTTGCCTCGGTAAATAATTAAAATAAATATAATGAAGAATTACTAAATTATTAAAATTACTAAAATTGTAACAAAAATAAATCAAAGCAAAATAGAAATATACTCTATATTAAAAAAATATTTAAAAAGGAAAAAGAAATGTTGCTTTGGCAACAAACTGGAATAAGTATTATTATTATTAATTCAATAATAATATTTAAATACTTTTTTTATAAAAAAATTATAGAAAAAAAAAACATTTAAAAATTTAAAATCTAAACAAAATAAAAAAATAATAATGATAAAAGTAAATAAAAACAAGAAATACTAATAGTACATAAATAATACTAAAGGTTATGTAATTCTCAATATTAGAGAGCACACACTGACCTGCATATGATCCTCTCTGTCCGTACCACACGGTTGGAGATTCCTCTACGTAACTTCCTGTTAATCTGAAGCGCCACCCAGACGGGCGTGTCACAGCGGGCGAGAGACAGCGGCGTGTCGCCCTCCTTGTTCATAATGTCGATGTCAGCGCCTCGAGATAGAAACAGCCTGGAGTAAAGAGGAACAGAAGACGTCAGATGAGTGTATGACACAGAAAGCAGCTCTCGGGCGGCGTGTGACCCACGTGACGCAGTCGATGAAGCCCTCGCGAGCCGCGATGTGCAGCGGTGTGTCTCCGTGAAGATTCACAGACGACAGAGGACAGCCGGCGTTCAGGACCAGCTCCGCTATCTCAGCGCTGCCTGCGAACGACGCCCAGTGCAGACAAACGTTCATCTCCTGCGCACACACACACACACACACACACACACACACACACACACACACACACAGTGAGACAGGGCCACCATAGACAATGAATCTTTCCTTCCAATATCTGAAATTCTTGCACTGATCTGCTGCACTCCACTCTGTTTTTTAGGAAGACAGAAAGGTTTAAAGGTTATATTTTCAGCCTGGCCTGCTCAGCGATCTAATAGCGCTCATCAATGCCACAATAACTGAGATGGCCAATCAAATCAAAGTAGTGTTCATAAAATCGTCAATTGACTGTTTTTAAAGAGTGAGAGAAAGAGATTAAAGTTGCATGTGTGAATTAAGTTAAATGAGTCTGTATGTCTCTCAACAAACAATGAAGCTGTGAGTTTATCTTCAAAATCTCTGATTTTAGCACCTCATTGCTGAGAAATATAGTGCAGCCATTCAGGATTCAGTATCTGTATTTTATTAATAAAAGTCTGTATTGACTGCAAGTTTCTGTGTGCAATCTCTGTGCATCCATGAAAGCAGAGCATTAATAGAAAGTGGTGATTAAACTGACGACTTGGAGTTTAATGGTTTAGATGCACATCTGCATATATATATGAAGCTGGTCCCCTCCAGTGGTGAGACGCTCTCTCATTTCCTGCCAGACTCACTTTGTCTCTGAGCGTGACGTCAGCTCCTCTGTTGAGCAGAGCTCTGATCACATCTATATGTCGATGTTCTGCTGCCCAGATGATGGGCGTCCAGCCGCCGCTATCCTGAAACACAGAGACGAGGTAACAGCTAGGGGAAGCTTTTAAAAAAGAAAAATTATATATTTATAACAAAAAGGGTAATTGCACCTTCCTATCTCACAGTTGTGACATTTTCTCATAATTCTGAGTTTGTATCTTACAATTCAAAATGTTTTCTCAGAATTGCAAGATATAAACTGGCAATAGCAAAATGTTAACACACTAATGCAAGTTTATGATTAACAATTCAGAAGAAAAAACCTGATTAACACTCATGCGTGTCTTCACATTTGAAATGACACTCTTTGGTTGAAAACTACAAGAGCTGCACGAATGAGTTGATGCACACACACCTGGGCGTTTAGGTCCACCTGTCCGGTGCTCAGTAACAGCATCAGCACCTCCAGGTTCCCCAGTTTAGCAGCGTGATGAAGACCTGTAGATCCGTCCTCTTCCTGAACACACACACACACCATTCAACAATCAATTACAACTGTGTACTTCAATATGATCAATATTTGATAGGTAGAGTTCAGTTAGGAGGAAAACAGCTTCTGGCTTCTCTCCTTTGACCACGAGCAAAAGGGCGCATTACTACTACATTTTTATTCAAAGCATAAAATCAACTATCTGTGGAAAAAAGGGGATAAAGTTTAAAACAAGGGTTATTAACCAAACATATTTATTAAAAGCTGCTTAAACAGTTAGAAACAAAACAGCATCATGTATATATGCAAAGTTTAATATAAAGGGTCGAAACCCATCACAAAGAGTACTTTTTCATTTAAAAGCATGTGGAAAAGAAGTTGAACTTACATTAATTTTACATGGCTTTCTAAACATGCGTCTCTCTTGTGCGAGAGCCGAGTGCAGCGGTGATAGATGTCCCTATAGAAAATGTGATAAATATGCCATCTGTGTGAACGGCTTGGTTCAGTTTAGCCGTAAACAAGATCTTCTCCGCATTTATTTTCTAATTTTTATCTAGTGGGTTCAGCTGGACAGGCTCACAAAACATTAACACAAGAACATTGTCATTGTGTCTCGTGCTGTGCCTGACGCACAACAAAAGTGGATTTTTATTTTAAATTTGAAAAACAAGATTGTTATTTGACAGGACACACTCATAACATCATGTGTTTGATTCATACATGAACTGATCAAATGCACACCTTGAATGCAAAAATTCATTTAACTTCACACAAAATTAGAATATTTTGTTATGAATGTTATGAATATTCGAATAACATGATCTATTTTTTTAAGTCAAGATCTGCCAGGATGAGGAATAACTGACCCCAGATTGTTGATTTTTTTTTTTTAAAAGAGTGCAACAGCAATTATGATTAACATGCATTATGTTTTCACTGGTCCGTTGTCAGATATTACAGACAACAAAGGCTCTGGATCAGGAGTGTGTGTGTGTGTGTGTGTTACTCACTGCGTGATAGACGCAGGCTCCGCTCTGGATCAGGTATTTCACCACCTCCACATGATTGTTCACTATTGCCTCTAACAGAGGGGTCCTCAGGGTCTTATCTTGGGCGTCCACCTTAGCGCCTGCCTGAAAATTATCCACAGCACAAAAGCAGGAATTTTAATGAAAACTTTCTTCAGATACAAACTGAGACAAGCCCATTACTCAAAAAACTATAGTAATTCTCTGCAGCAGTGATTCCCAAACTTTTTTCTCAGCTTTTGACCTAAAGTACCGTCTTGAACCCCCCCTAATATTTACATCTTCTCTAATGTCAGCTAAGGGTCACATGACAAGCAGATAAACACTCATTTTTATCATTTATTTCTTTTAATTTAGCATTTGAGATTTAATTCATTGCACCTTTTATTTTTTTTTATTTTTTTCATTTTCAAATTATGTATTTTAATTAACATTTTTATGGTTTAACTAATTATATAAGTAAAATTATTTATAAAAAATAAATCAAATTAAGGTACTTAAAATAAAAACCTATCATTTTAAAATAAAAAATTATTTAGCATTTTTATGTGTCAATTATTAAAATCAAGTATTATATTTTGATTGTTTTAATTCAGCATTTTAATTAATGACTACTATGCAATTTATTATGCTTGTTTCTATTTTGATTAATTAAATATCTGTTGTAATTTAACCATTAAACACTTAATTAAATCAAAAGTAAAATACCTACATTTAAAATAAAATATAAAAACAATAATAATTTTGCAATTTTATGACGTAAATACTACTAGCCATTTATTTGGACTTTTCTCGTTTCATAAATCTGTATTTTAATTTAGCATTTTTATGATTTAATTATTACACCAACAGTTTTTTTTATATTGCTATTTTAGTAAGGTATAGTATTTTGATGCTTCTTCTTTTCCATTTAATGATCTAATTGAATATGAACTTTTTCATCACAAGGCCCAGTTTGGGAAACACTGCACTACACAAACATGACGGTATGATCAATATATTCACATGTCCAGTGAACACTAGGACGTGCAGTGCATGTGGAGCTCACCTGTATGAGCAGGTAACAGACCTCCAGCAGACCCCTCTGAGCGGCTGCGTGAAGAGCACAGCGTCTGTTCTGAGAGTCTGACTGATACGACGGGTCGATGCCCTCCACTGACACACACACACACAGACAGAGAATATCAGCTCTGATGCTCAAACCTTCAACAGATGTGTGACACACACACTCGAGCACACACAGGTACGTACTGAGCATGAGCAGAACTCGCTGAGCTTCACCCTGTTTGGCTGCAGGATACAGCTGACGGGGATGAAAGCGCAGCTTCTTCCTCCTGACCAATCAGAGACAGCCGAGCAGATCACATGACAAAAACATCAACTTTAGCCCGAGTTTGTTCAGAATAGCACACTACAGTACTGTTTTTGTCTCTATTCTGTGCAATGCATGTTGTTTTTCCCCCACATTAAACATACTGTTATTCCAGTATGGACATTCTATTATAGATTTTATTAAGATTGTGAATTAGAATATATTTTTATATTTTCTGTTTTCATCTTGTTGAGTTTTGGTCATTTTGTGTCTCAAATTTGTTATTCAAATAGCCACAGTTCACAAAAAATAAATATTATTGAATTATTTACTAGCTAAAATACTTATTTTATTAATACTTATTTTAAAATACTTATTTAATATTTTATTTTATATGTTTTTTTTTTGGGGGGGGGGGTTATACTATACTATAAGCAATTTTTGTTATTTTAGTACTTATACCTTAAAAAATAAATAAAAAAATGGGTATGGAAACCCTGGATACTGGAAGAATTTGTTATATTGTGATTTATGGACCTGGAAATTCATGGAAAAACATGGAAATCTTAAAAAGTCAGAACATTTTTATAATAATTTTGTTTCTAGTTATGTCAAATTCCCTTCTGTAAGTACAAATTATCTAAAACTTGTTAAAACTAAACGAAAATAGGAAATGTTTCCTTGGCAACAGCTGGCTGGCTTTAGTTTTAGTTAACGTTAATAAACTTGATGCATAAAACACCAAAGACTACAAAATACAGTTGAAAACTATATCCCACAATGCAATGTACTGTCAGTGTGACGACTGAACCAGAAATGATAGAATGTGCAATTCTGAACATCTCTTTCTTCACTCATTATTTTAATCATGTGGTCACCTCTCAGTGTCCTGTGTGAGAATGGCTCTCTGTAGCGCCGCCCTCCTGTCCCCTGGTGGAATAGCACTTGGACAGACTGGCTTCCCATTGGGCAGGACGAGCGACGGTCCAACACTGTCCACCCCACCATCGCCAAGGGCAACCACATCCTCTCCTGGAGTGGCATTGGCTGGCTGAGTTTGTAACTCCGCCCCCTTTCTTACATCTCCACGACATCGCATCCTTGCACTTAGTGGAAATAAACATTTAAACATTAAACATTTTAATCAATACATATCTGTCATGAAAACTCTCGAAGTGATCTGCATGGTAATATACATGATTAATGTATTTGGTCTTGGCTGTTGCTGCTGCGTTCACACAGAAGACATGCAGTGTGAAAAGAGCTTAAGAAATTTTACTACTGCACATATAACATGAATAACCCAGAATAGCAGATCTATACAGGTGGAGCGTTTCTGAACTGCTACAGCAAACACTGCAGTATTTGAATGTTGAGCAGCGAGCTCATTGGCTACAGATACAGGAGAGAACCAATCAGCTGCCATGTGATAATGATGTCATTATGTCATATTGAGTTAGATCTATCGGACTGCACCATCTAGAGTTTCATGCCAGAACTTGGTTTTTGCACAAATGCAACAATTGACAAAAACAAAAAAAATGTTTACTATTTAATTAATAGTAAACAAAAACACGTGTAATGTGTGATGTTTTTTAAAAGCTTTCTTTGTTAAACAAGATTTTTTTTGAAGTGAAAATGGTAAACATAAAAATTAGCTGTTTTACTATAAAGCAAGGCATTGAACTCACTTGATCGGCTCTCCCATCTTCTTCTCGTGGTTTAGCGCTCGTGATGTGGCCGCGAGCGCGGAGGGAAGAAGTGAGGGTGTGGTTGTGGTGGACGATGCACTTGCAGTGACCACATTCGAGCCTGAAGAGGGCCCTGCAGGAGGGATGGTGACTTCACGTGCCTCTGATGCGTCCTCCCCACAGTGAGGGCAGAACAGCAGGCCGACGCCCACTCCTCCTCGGCTCCGCCCACCGCCCAGCACAGACACACAGCCCCGGTGGAAGCGGTGAGCAATGTGAACGTCTGGACAACACTCAAGAAATGTTCCCTGTGTGCGAAGAGGAGGATCTTTGAGCTTTCTGTTTGAAAATCGAATTATTTCGTTCATAAAATTTAAATAATTCATCATTTAAAATTTAAAAAGTAAAACACTTACAAAAAATATATATATTATAATAACATTATATTACTTACCCTTAATTTATTTTATTAAGAAACATTAACAAGTAAAAAAAAAATATTAAATTACGGAAATATTAACCTAAAATCACTGTTTTAAAGCTTTTAGGGACCGGTTTAAATGAATAATTCACAAAAATGTCTAAATTAATTAATTAATAAAAGTCTATAATTATTTACTTTTACTTTAATTTTAGGTTTTAGTCATTTTTGTCATTATTACTTTTACATTTCTAATAGTTTATTTATTAGTATATCAGCAATACTAAAATAAAAAAGTTGATAAAATAAAATAATTTTTGGATTAACTATTTTGTAAAATAACAACATACAACACAGAGGTGAGTAAATAATCCGTTTAGCTTTTTTAGCTCTTCCTATAACATGGTTTTTATGGTCGGAGACACTCACAGAGAGGCAGAAGTATCCACAGCCCGGACAGCAGTGATGTTTCACCATGTGTGAACGGTGCGTCTCACACAACACCATTAGAGACACACGGCTGGATGGACGCATAGTCTCCCCCTTCACGATCACATTGGTGCAGCCCACCAGCTGAAACACAGAGGACAGGAGGAACCACACGAGAGAGACGGGGGTGATCAGTCACTCAGCATGAACATACTGTAAAAATGATCTGTTCAAGAGTACAGTGAGCTGCTTTTGCTGTCCTTATAGCAACATTTCAACTCAATTCAGTTCATTTGAACTTAAAAACCACTGAAGAGAGACCGACCTGAAACGCTGCAGAATGTGTCCAAAAACTAATGTTTGATAGATATTCTCAATAGATATTATAGCCTAGAAATCACACTCTAATTATATTAACAGTAAAATCATCACTCATCTTAGTTCACGACGATCTCACAAAATTCTGTTATAATCAATTAATTTCTCTAAACTACACAATTAATCACGTCTGCACTTATGAGATGATTCGCAAGCATGAAAAACTGTGCTTTCAGCGATGAGTGAATACTGCAAACTCTGAAAACGTTTCTGATGGCCCATTGTGTTGAAGAAATCAACAGATAATTTTCTGTTAATTTCCAATAAATTTCCGATAAATTGGCACAATACCTGGAAAATTATATATATTCAATACAATTTGCAATATAAAGACAATGAAAAAAATACATAACATATTACATACAATTCATGTCATTATAGTTTAAAATAATATATAAAATACATTATTTCTTAAATAAAAATAATGACTTTCATGGGAATTTTAGTTATTTTATTTTACACTGCAGTAGTCTTCTTTCATCATTTGCAAGAAGCTTTTACAAATATATAAAAATATTGATAAAATATTAGAGCTTCCACATACTTCTGACAAATTAATTCTAATGATTTTCTCTTATTGGACAATATTTCTAAAATACTATTTTACACCAATAGACCTACATGGCAATATATCTTACAGCTGAGCTCGATAAAATATTTTCACTATATACATTTCCATGACATTTTTAATTTTAATTTAAATTAATTTTTAAATATTTTACTTCTTCATACTCTTTCATATGTGTTGTTTCTATATGCATAACCATCATCTTTTAATCAGCAGTTTAACATCTCTCCTTTTTCTTCTAATCCGATTCTCATTCGCAATGCTTCTTTCCCTCAATAAAGTACAAAGTCCTGTCTCTTTCTTTTTGTCCGACAGCCAGATTTTTTAGTTTGTTTGCTTCAAATCAAAGCTTCTAATGTTGTGAATCACTTCGGAGCTGTTTGGTTGGTTTAGTGCTTTATTGAATCCCCGTGTGAATCAGGTGCTCCCAGCAGCGGGCTCACCTCTCCGTTGATGCTCTCGATGGCCATGCAGGTTCTGCTGGAGCGAGCGCTGAATCCATCCACACGCGGCGCCTCCATCCTGCAGCTGCACAGAGGAAGCTCCTCCAGACGCTCGGTTTCTGCATCACTGCCATCTGCACACACAGCATGAGACATCACACACAGGCTTTATACTGGAGTATCTGGCCATAAAGACAAGGCTAATTTATCTCATACACCATGGAAATTCAAAGTGCTTTAAATAAAAAAATATTTAAAAATAACCATAACACGTTTAAAAAACAAAACAAAAATTATAAAACCATATATTATATTATATAACCATATTAATCTTTAAGGAAATCATGATACATTTTATTTTTCTGAATTCTTTGATGACTAGAAAGCTCAAAAGAACATTTATTGGAAACAGTAATCTTTTGTAAAATTTTTCAATTGAAGGCTTTCTTGCTAAATAAAAGTTTTTGTTTTTTTAAAGCAATACTAGCAGTATATAACAGTTTCCACAAATATATTGTGCAGCACAACTGTTCAGCATATTATACTGATTTCTGAAGATCATGTGACACTGCAGACTGGAGGAATGATGCTAAAAATACAGCTCCACATGACAGAAAAAAAAAAAACACAGTTAACAACACATTCACACAGAAACACCTGTTTTAAATAGTAAAACTGATTTTACTGTATCTTTGATTAAGTAAACACAGTCTTGGTGATTCTAAGATACTTTTTTCATGAGCTTTAAAAGAGCTTAACTCTTCTGGCAGTGAGTGTAGCTCATCACACACCTGCGTGTGGAGACAGAGAGAGGCTGTCCGCTGCAGAGATGTCCAGTGAGTCCAGAGGAACCTCAGTGTAGTCAGTGCTGCCCACTGTGACTGCGGCTCTGGAGTCCACACCTGACACACACACAGAGACAGCTGCTCACATCTGTTCACACACACACACACACTCTCAGGGGTCTGTCTCACCTTTATCTGCCTCCTGTCCTCCAACCGGGGGTCTGTCTCTCCCTTTACCCTTCCCCTGAAGTTTCCATTGTGGCTCGTCTCTCTCTGCGGATGTTTTCTTATAAGATGTGAGAGGCCGATCGGAGCCAGAGCTCTGACAAACACCACACACTCGTTAGTTACACTCACTGTAGCTTACATCACACTACTCTGAGAACTGAGAACTTAATCGGTATATTAAACATTATACACATGCATACATACACAACTGCACAGCAAAATAACAAATAATGAGTATTAATAAGCATATTTAATTTTACACTGCTGCAGTACAATTACAATGCTTAATATCTTTACTTGTGAGAAACTTTCATAAATATAGAGAAAAAAATCTATGAGAATCTTGTCTAAATATTGTGTTAGGTCTCATTTATTATTTAGAGATCCCACATATTTTGATAAATTAATTGTAGTGAGCTTCCCAAAAATCCCTAACCTTTTCTACATAATATTTTACACCAAATACACTTTCAAAGGCAGTGCCTAGCCAATAAAACATTTCAGAGCTGAGAAATTTATTTTTAAGTTAATTAAAATGTGTTAATGTAATAAATATAATATATTTTTTATTTTCTTTTATTTTATAATATATATATATATATATATATATATATATATATATATATATATATATATATATATATATATATATATATATATATATATATATATATATACATATTAATGTATTGATATTTTAATTATTGTATTCATTTTAAAGACTTTTTAATATATTATTTTTTTTTTTTTTTTTCTAGACTTTTTCCGGCCTGGAAGTCACATTTTATATCAGTAATCCTGATATCCAGCTTTCCATAATCTTATCAGCCATCCTGATGTTATTTTAGCATCACTAATATACCCTTATGGTTTCTTCTAATATTTTGAACTAGATAACATTTTTATATTTTGTTTCCATCTTAATATTAAAGTTTTAGCAATCTTTTAGTGCATTTTATTACTTTTTAACATCTATATAGTTTCAGCTTTTGTTTATTCAGTTCCAGTTATTTTAGAAAAAAAAAAATTCCCTTAACAACTAGCTTAAAGAAAATGTTTTATGATTTTAGTTTTAGTTAATGATAATTTTAACCCTTATCTCAAGATATTGGCATCAAATAATTAAAAAAAAAACATCCAAAAAAAATCCTGAAACTGTATGAAAATAAGGTGCACTTCCATTGGTCAGAATCACTCACATTATCAGACAGATGCTCCGCCTCCAGCGTCTCTACCATCCCATCATCTGACTGCAAAACAAAAGCACAAGACTGTCAGATCCTCAGACTCTGTTAGACTCATTATCAGAGGCTTCAGGTCTGTGTGATCTGCTCACCTTGCTGTCAGAGTAGATCAGATCGTCTCCAGAGTAACTGTTGTAGAGCAGGTGGAAATCTTCCTCATCTGCCTCCTCATCCAGATCCTCCAGCCAACCACTGTGATGCTCTTTAGTCGCCGTGGCAACTGCCTCCACCTTCCCCGCTGCTGGAGACACGTTAAGTGCAGGCTGGAAAACACACACAGAAGTATTAACATACGATAATATTACATTAACTATGATGAGCAGTGGAATCAAAGCTGTTGCTGTTTACTATAAAACACACAATGGAACTGGAGACATCTGATTCATTCCGACAGCAATAATAATAATAGATTTATTTATTTTTGCATTCATTCATTCGATAATAAAAAGACACCAATAACATTCATTTATTATTATTATTATTATTATTTATTAAATATTTAAACTTTGAATCATATTGCTATGATAACAGATATAAATATTAATAATTAAAAATAACAACAGCAAAAACAGTAAAAACAACAACAAAAACAATTATTATTATTTACAATTTATTAATTCATGCTAAAAGACACCAATAACAATAAGTAAAAAAAAATGATGATGATGGTTAATATCATCAATATTATCACTGTTAATTTGTTTATTTAAAATGTATACTTTTAATCATATTACTATTATAAAGATCCCAATAACAATAATTAAAATTCATATTAATAATAAATAATTATTATTCATTTGTTTATTTAATGAACATTGGCCATTTAATAATATTGCTATTAGGGATGTCAACGATTAATCGATGATCGATTAATTGTCGATAAGAGATGCAATCGATTAAGGCTATCGATGGTCGGTTAACCGATTCAATGTTGGGCTGCGTGCGGCTCATGCGCACTCAACACGTGCGAGCGGCTGTGAGTGATGGTGACGATATATAAAAGCATCATCATTCATTCACAATGTACAAATTAAGCTTTTAATGTGATTTAAACTTTAAAGTACATTAAAATAGAAACAACATAAAAGTTCTTCAACATTAAATGCAATGGAAATGTAGTTACTAATCATTTCATCAGATAACTGTTTTATATCGTGCGCTTTGCAGGGCTGCGGGACACAGTGACAGGACAGGTAGTCTATTCATTCCTACAACTTGTTAATTCATTCCTACGAATTATTAATGTGGCAATTGTCCATGTTTCATTAATTTTGTTCCCTAAATAACCCATGATTTAAGTGAAATAAGGGAACAAATTAATAAATCGAACGAATTCTTAATTCATGAAATCTTTAATTTCCCTTCCCATGTTTACCACAGTAAGAGATGCGAAAACAGTTATTAAAAGCGAAAGATAATAAAATAAACCTGGGAAATTAGAGGGGTAGACTATGAAGATTTAGGAAAAGAAACGATGCCTAAATATACTGAATTTGTGGAAATTCGTGACCAACCGGCAAACCAGAACAAAGCCGCGTAAATGAAGACTATGGGGTCCAAAAGCATGGTCGCGATCTAACATTTTCCAGTTAACCTATTATTCCTCTAATAAACAAAGCTTTTATACCACACTTGTCATAATCAGATCTAATCATTTCTAAATAAATAATTGCTGGATTCAAAACAGCGATTAACAGGCGTTGTGACCGACACATTCCTGGAGCATTCACTGCTGTCACTAAACGGTGACGCCGAGCATCGTTCACAAGTTTCTGCATGGACCTGACTCGGGCACAGGTTCTAAGCCCTGGGACAAAATGGGATGCTTTAAGGAAAATTTATAGCCTACTAAGTAATAGGCCCAACATAAAAATAACAATTTGTTTTCATGTTTTTTTTTTTTTTTTTAAATCGGCTATGCGAAATATATCCGACTTAAATAGGCTAATTAAGATTAACGGATTTAAAACAGAAGTGTGGGCGCTCCATAAGTTCACAAAAAAAAAAAAAAGGATGACAACGCATTCTGTTTGTTTGCTTTATTTCACAAGAGCACAAATCTTCTGTTTTTATTGTGAGTGTGCACAAATGAAAGTAAACACTTCTGCGGAAAATATATTTTTAATGTCTCAGCTGTTTCGATCGCCCCGGAGCCTGCTGCACACGTATATTCTAGCGATTCAAACTTACATCGCAGTCTGTTCATTATCAAAATAAAATGTCAACTAAACATTAAAAGGTTACACTGGTCAGTTTAAATAGACCGTAGTATACCGGTCCACTCTGCTGTTATGCCAAGGACGTTTTTGCTCATATGAAGAGGATAATCTTTTCCGTCTATATGCGAATGCGTGTTAAGTACAAGCCTAGTTTATAATATAAATAATAGTTTAACATTCAAATACATTGCGAATATGGAAACATTTCGATTTGTGCCGAATGAGACATGAGCAATAACCTCCAAATAAATCTAGCCAAAGCCGCGCTCGCTCATCCTCGACTGCACGCATGCACTGTCACGATCTAATGCGCTGTATGCCGGATTTTTAAAAATCTGACATTTTCTAGGACAGAATCCAGCAGGATCAAATTAATGTGAGCAACTGTGTTTTGGTGCAGCAGCGCCGATGTAGTTCACTTAATGTGCAGCGCAGTCACACACGCTCCACATTTCGGATAATTTTATACAATAATGTAAGTTGAAAACATTGCAATTGTGCTTTAAAATACAACAACGAGCACCACAAAACCATTTAAAGAGGCGCGTTCAGCGTTCTCCGAGCGGGATTGGAAACTGTCAACAAAGTAAAATGACCTCAAAAGTATGGCGCGCTCTCTTCATTTTATCAAATGATCATAATCGCATCTATTCATTTTATAATCCTGCTACTAGCATTTTATTCAGACTAAAACCTCTTTAATTCAAGTGAGAAAGCGTTTTGTGTGTGTGGCTTTTGCACATCCTGTCATACCGCTGACTGCGTGCCTGCAATAGACGCATTTTGCAGTATTATGGTTAACGATTAATCGATTAATTGATCGTTAATTTAAACGACGATCGATCATGGAAATAATCGAAATTTGACATCCCTAATTGCTATGATGAGCGATACCGATAGCACAAACAATGATTAAAAACAACAAATATTATTATTTAGGGATGTACAATATTATTGGACCAATATTGGAATCGGTCAATAATGGCATTAAATGTAAGTAGCCACATCGGACCGATATGAAATATGATGCCGATATGTCTTGCCAAAAAGAGGAAAACATGAACTCAAACGTGCTCAGTGTGTGCTAGTGATTATATTACATCAACAGTGCAATTAGATCACATCAGCATTTTACAACTATTTAGCTTTAGGCCATTTACAAATGTTAAATATAATAAATAAAATACAATTTTAAGGTTACTAATGCATCTTTCTGCAAAAAAGGAAAATGCAGTGATTTATATATAGTTTATGATTATTTTCAAATCTTCAATGTACTGTCACCTTATTGTTGTTTATTTAATTGTAACAAATAAGTTTCTGCTAAAAACTATCCAAAATTAAAAGTAATTATGTAGTTATCGGAAAATTGTCCAAAACGAGTTGAAAATTATCAGCATATCGGATATCCGCAAAAATCCAATATCTTGCATTCCTAATTACTGTTGTTATTTATTTATTGAACACTGGTATCGTTTATCATTACCAGCATTTCGTCAAATGTGTGCTCTTCATCTCACCTCTGTCTGTGGCTTTGGGACTTTCTCTGGAGTTCCTGCAGGACTGACTGCAGCATCAGAGTCCAACCCCACTTTACGCTTCTTCATTACTGCATACAGAGAAAAACACATAACGGCTACAAACCTGAGGTACACAAAATACAAACAGATTAATGCCAATTAACACACACCTGCATCAGCGTCTGTTTTCACGCTGCTGACGGGTTTCTCAGGTGTAGCTGCTGCAATCGACTCCACAGACTTCATCTGATCAGAAACACAGGACAGTTATGGTTTATTAAATCGAGTCGAGCTCATCATGACTGTGTTTCATCACAAGTGAAGGAACCTGTGGGAACGGCGGTCTGTTCATGGTCTTGCGTGCGCGGTGGACTTTAGCAGGAGGACCGGCTGAAGGCACAGATGAGGAGGATGAGGACGAGGAGAGTGATGAAGATGAGGAGGAAGACGGAGTCGTCTTACTGCTCGGACCACAGACGCTCATTTTAGCTCTGCCGGACGCAGATGACGGAGACGAGAGAGACGAGGTGGAAGGAGAGGCACTTTTACCAGCACTACCTGTGAGGAGAATTAATAAAAACTAATTATTATTACTCTATAGTTATCACCAAGATCTTATTTTTCTTGTTTTGGAGTGTTTCAACTATGTAACTGAATCATAACCTTCTGAAGTTTAATAATGACATTAAACCAAAATGTAAGACCTCATAAAATGATATTTAAAATCTCCATCATATCATTTATGATAGGTAGGACTTCTTATAATCTTAAATATTATAAAACCCAATTTATTTAGGGACCCTTTAAGACCTTTTTTGTTTGTGTGCTCTAAAATGCATTTTACATTTTGCACACATCTATTTTAGCCACAAATGTAAACGAAACATTCGCAATGACAAGGCCAGAAAAACTGAATGTGATGATGAAGAAAAGTCAGAAAGTACAGTAGTTCTGGACACCTGCACAAACGCACCTGTGCTTGACTCACCTAGGAGTGATTTAGTGGATGTGGTGGGACGTCCCGTCACGTCTTCCATCTGTTTTCCCTTTACAGGCGAAATCAGCTCCACTAACAAAACAAAGCCAAAACAATTAGACAAAGAAAAATCTAATACAAATTAATAAAGAAACACATCTACAGAAATTTAGGCCAATGTTACAAAACTCTTTAATCGTTTTAAACATGATATTCTTTGTGTGTACCCTGATTTCAGGTTTTATTTGCTTGAACTGAACGATAATTAAATCAAAAATTTTACATGCACAATTTTTTTTTTAATCACCAGCAAACAAACACCATAATGCATTTATTTAAGGAACTGCTCACAAAATAAAGACATGTAGGCCTATATTTAAAATGATTTTTCTTAAAAAAAACAAAAAAACATTAAATCTTGAATTTTATATACTATACTGATAATGTGCAGTATAAACCAAAGAAAGAACTCAATAGAAAATCAGGCTGAAACTAATAATGGCATACAATCTATTATTGATGAAAAAATATATATAATAATTTATATTCTTAAACATCTATACAATTTTACCCATTTTCTTTTTTTGTTGTTGTTTTTTTTAATGGGCACTTATAATAAAGTGAAGTTAAACCAGGAGACAAAACAGGTTAATGTACTGCAGAATAAATCCAAATGTATCTAAGAAATAAAGTAATAAGGTGATACAGAAAACATGTTGGCCAATACTAACATATACAGTGCAGCTCTACTAATGAAAGATTAATATACCCTCACCTTCCTGTTTGGATTGAGGAGAGCTCCCTTCTGATGGGGTCTGAATCAAAATAATAAAAAATAAACAGTTAAACATGATATATAATCCAGACACAATGACAACATGCTAAAATATGATTAAAACCGATTTTAAATCTGATGTTTTAACACAGAACAACAGCTAAAGTCCGGCTGAAGTTTAAAGTAGACACTTGGGGCACGTCAAATAAATATGGACATATTCTACAAATATTAGAGAAGATACAATGAACTGATAATCATAGGTCATAAATGTCACATCCATAATATTTTAACAGCACCATCCAACAAACAACGTAAAACGCATGCATTAGTTTAAACATCTTCTGACAAGATCATTGCATCTGTACGTTTAATCACTCCGTTGTTTGCAGCGCTGCATGCTGCAACAAAACAGAAAAGCGCATACACCGAACGCATCATTTCTATCATCTATCGGGAAAACACACTCATAACACAACCTCGAAGGTGCAGATGCACTGTAATGACGGCAAGCACGTGTAAATGTATGTTTTATTGTGTGTTTTGTTTCTCACCTCGAGTGCGCGCTCAGATGCCGACATGATGCCGGATGCGCTCGAGGGAAATCGCAGCGCGCGCACCCGTGACTACTGCTAAGATAAAAGTCACTACGACTCCTTCATTCATACATCTTTTCTAAATTTAGATTTTGTTTTAGAATTTATAAGACGTTACTTATTATTTCATATAACATGAACTAAAAAAACATGTTAATCACAGCATGTTTCCTAATTTTATTTAACTCTAAAAACGTTTCGATAAAATTATTGTAATCTTCTGACACCTTTATACACAATCAACGCCGAAAAATCCTAAACCGATCTTGGACATTTCCACTGATACTTCTGGTTTCCGAAAGCGTGTGGACCTTTATTGTGTAATGTTCTGAAAGCGGAAGTCCGGGGTGGGCAACTGTGTTGGGTGTGTAACAGAAACTTCCTGGTTGTCGCGGTTCACCTGCCGAAACTGAAGAGATAATTCACACAAAAACACAATCGCATGCTCATATATCCAACAAACTGACATTTCATCGCTACCTGACGTCACCTGTGTAGAAGCGGAGAGAACATTCATCATCTGTAGCAGAGAAGTCCGTGACGCGCTGCTGGAGCATTCACAGAACACAGTGAGTGAGTCAGAACTGAACTCAATACATTTAATGATTTAAACAGACTGCGCTTTTTATCAACATACATATAAGTGTCTCCCCCGTTTGTTGCCTTCGAGAATTGTTTCGTACAATATCTACAAGCCTTGTCACAGAAATAAAGAAGGAAAAAATAGGGATTTTGGGGGGTGTTTAGTTCTATTTATTAATACTTTCTTAATATAACTTTACCTACGATCATTTTGTATTCATTCATATATTTGTCATTTATTCATTTAGGGCCTATTCATATGTTTGTTTTATTTTATTTGTTTAGCTTTTTAGCCTTTATATTTGTTTAGCATAGAGTGCACACACACAAGAGTATTATTTTAGTATAATTTATGATAATCATATTTTAAAAAGTAGTTTTCATGTTTATATTTTCTGTTTTATATATATATATATATATATATATATATATATATATATATATATATATATATATATATATATATATATATATAAAACAGTGTCTATATAGTTTCAATTATATATTGTTTTTCTTTCAGATTAAACATTTTAGTACATTAACTTAAACTAAAGGAAACTGATAAATATTACCTTGGCAAACAGCTGTAATAAAATTATGCTTTTTGTTTTTTTAAGTTTTCGGGGGTTTTAATGTTTTTAGTTACAGTGAACTGTAAAAACCCTTCTTCTTAATGGACGTAATCTATTATCTAATCTATATGCAGACATTGCATCCTCTGCTTTCAAATGTCTGACAACGGTCACATGATTGAAATATTGTCATTAAAAACTGTGCTTTTAGAAGCTGAAAGCAGATTGATTCCTATAACTATAACAGTAGGAGCAAGGCCTGCGACACACTGACCGTGAGTTTGATTCTCTGGGATGCATAAGTGAGAAATGTACTGTTTTCCTTGAATGCAGTGTAAATTTTAAGGGAGAGAGGGATAGTAAAACAACACTGCTGTAAGTCACTTTGGAAAAGCGTCTGCGGAGTGCATGAACTGGCTGATGTGTGACCTACATGTCGATCTTCACATCTGTCTGTCTGAAGGAGGATGAGGGTGTTTCCTGGTGGAAAGGATGAAGAGTTCCCCAGCTAACCGCGGTCGGGACATCGAGCGTCAGGCAGGATATCTGTGCCCGGAGCACTGCATGCCTCCCCCTCCGCAGACACACTCGGCCGGTGATATGTGGTTCATCCGGGACGGCTGCGGCATCGTGTGCGGCGTGATCACGTGGCTGCTGGTCTTATTCGCTGAGTTTGTGGTCATCTTCGTAATGCTGCTGCCGTCGAAGAGTATGCTGTACAGCCTAGTTAACGGTGCCTTGTTTAACGGACTGGCCTTCCTCGCCCTGGCCTCACACTTCAAGGCCATGTGCACCGACCCGGTGAGACAAACACACACACATGCCATAGTTTGTGTAGATTCATCACTAAAGTATTCAAAGACTGGTGTTTTGACTCTGTCTTTCCTCTCAGGGAGCCGTTCCAAAGGGAAACGCCACTAAAGAGTTCATCGAGAGTCTGCAGCTCAAGCCGGGACAGGTGGTGTATAAATGTCCCAAATGCTGCAGCATCAAACCTGATAGAGCTCATCACTGCAGGTCAACACACACACACACACACAGTGTGAGGTTAACTTCTGAGGCTGTTTCCTGCAGATGTGTCATCATAAGTGTATGTTTTGTCTGTGTAGTGTGTGTAAGCGCTGTATCAAGAAGATGGACCATCATTGTCCCTGGGTCAACAACTGTGTGGGAGAGAGCAACCAAAAATACTTTGTGCTTTTCACTGTGAGTTTCAAGTTCTTTTAGGATCATCCGGATACTTTTTTATTAATCATTTGAAAATGTTTTCATTTATATATATATATATATATATATATTATTTCTTTTTCTTCTTTATTTCAATTTTAGATATTTTAGTACAGGTTGCCTTTTAAACTAGTTGTGTTTTAGTTTTTTAGATTTTATCTCAGTTGAATATTTATTTTATTTCAAGTTTCCACTTTATTTTGTGGCAGAGTTATTTATTAACTTAAACTGTTAAAGACTTAAAAAATGTAATACAATTATTTATTTCAAAATTATATATGTCATATGTTATATCACAAACTTTAATCAACTAACTAAAATAGGTTAAAGCAGTCCAATTAATAACTGGAAGTAATAAATAATAAAATAATAATAATAATAATACAAATTAATAAAAAACTTAAAAAATAACAATAAATTCCCTCTACTCTAAGTTATAATAATAATGGTAATAAACATGGTAAAAGAGCAAAATGTCTAAAACTATAAAATATTGCAATAAAAATGATTGTAGTAAATAAATAAAGTGTTTCTGGTGTTTTTACAGATGTACATTGCTTTGATTTCTCTTCATGCTCTCATCATGGTGGCTGTCAATTTTGTCTTGTGTTTTGAAGAAGACTGGGCAAGTAAGTGCTTGTTTCTGGGTTTTATCTACCTCGTATTGCTGCTAAATGATTGGCTGCTTGTGTTGTAACGGAGCGTTCTGATTGGTTGGTGAGTTTAGAAAGCTTCCTGTTTCCTCTCCTCAGAGTGCAGTTCTTTCTCTCCTCCGACGACCCTCATCCTCCTCATCCTCCTGTGCTTTGAGAGCCTGCTCTTCCTCATCTTCACTGCTGTGATGTTTGGGACACAGGTTCACTCCATCTGTAACGATGAGACTGTAAGTCAACATCTGCTGATGTCTCTTCCTACGATAATAAACCATGCTTCCTCATGCCGAGTTATTATAGTCAACTAAAACTAAAACCATTTAAATGTTTATTAACTTTTAATCAAATAAAAATGAAAAAGAAAAAAAAGATAATTTGAAATATTAAGAAAAAATACCATTAAATTTAAGCAGTAGTTTCAGTATTTTTTTATTCATATTTTGAATTAATTTTTATTTTCATTTTATTTTAAAACGTTAGTAATTTTGTTGTTTTTAATTAACTAATAATTTTAAAAATTTAATTTAAAAATTAAATAATTTAACTAAAATGTAAATAAAAATGTAAAAAAAATGCAATCAAAAACTAGGTCAAAATATGAATTAAACTATAATAATATATATATGATACAAAAGTAACACTGTCTAATGCATAAAAGTTTGTGAAAATTAAGCAGTTATTTTGTATTATTTATATACTATTATCAATTTTTATTAATTTTTTTTATATTTTAATTTTTAAATGTGAAAGTTTTAGTAATTTTGTCATGCTTTAATGATTTATTATTATTTTTGAATGCCTATTTAGTTTGATTTTATTTTTTATTTCAGTTCACATTTATTAAGATTTTATTGGTTTTAGTTTTAGTTAATTATAATAAGAGTAAATTTAAGAGTAAATTTGAGCAGTTTTTACCCGTTTATGTGACCAAACATCTCATTTAATAAATTCCACTTGCTTTTCATCTTCCACATTTCAAGAGCCACAAGTCTGTGAGAGAAGCGTTTGTCTTCTACATTCCCTTGAACAGCTGAAGAAAGCATTTAGATGGATTCAGTCATAACTGAATGCAGATATCATCAGATCAAACTCTCAGAGCGTGGCTCTCTCTGTTCACAGGGAATCGAGCAGCTGAAGAAAGAAGAGAGACGATGGGCCAAAAGGTCCAAGTGGATGAACATGAAGGTGGTGTTCGGTCACCCGTTCTCTGTGTCCTGGCTGAGTCCGTTTGCCCCGCCGGATCACGGGAAGGCCAATCTCTACCAGTACGTGGTCTGAGACGTCTCTTTGCTTTTAACCCTGTCTGCTCTGAGAGACCTCAGCGCACAGAACTCTAGTGACCTGTTTCTGTTCGAGAGTGACTGTGATGTCCAGCTGATCTTTTATAATCAATCCCACACTGTGAACACTGTCCTTTATCAATCATGTTTGAGATGAACTGGATCTAGAGGCCTCGAGTATGGAACTTACTAACCCTCACCAGCCGTCGCAAATAACTCGTGTTTCTTTTTGACGTTACTTAATTTTTTTTCTTGATTGACAGATGCCTTTATTATTCGCTGGGTAATTAGGAAATGCCTTTCTTTTCATTCTCTGCTCGAGCTTTAGCACAGAAATGCTGCTAGAGTGTGAGGAATCTTTCTTTGCCAAATTTTATTCCATTATGAAAAATAAAATCACACAAAACATATTTTTTTCAACTAATTTATCATTTTCAAAACACTAGTGAAAACGTCTGGCCCATATATCATACCAAAATCATATTTTTTTTGTGCATTGTGACTATTTACATGATAATTAAATGCATCATTCTATCAGATTTACAATATAGTACTTTGTATTGTATTATTATTAGTAGTAGTAATTCTCACACTCAGTGCTGGTTACTCATTACTGTAAACCAGTCATTTGGACTGAATTACAACACACACACACTTGCATTACAATAATCATATATTTTTATCAGTCTTAAAAATAATATTTTTGTATTTTCTGATTGTTTTCAATCTTATTCTCAAATACAGTCATTAAAATAATAGAATTTCTTTGTTTCTAAAATAATATCTGTGCATTTTGCCTGCAAATTTTTTATTAAACATTTATTTCTGTTGATTTTGGGATGAAATCTGGTGTTTGAGACATGTTTTATGAGATTAATTTCTGAATGCAGTAGCTCATTACAGGCCTGGAAATACGTTAATGACTGTAATACAACACTTTCAGCCGTTCTTGGGACTGTTTTCACTGTCTCTTGGTGGTGGTGCTCGTATGTCACTGCAGTATTTGAGCACGAGCTCGGTCTTCCTGAATCCAGACGGCTGCTGTCTTCGTCCTGTGACTCCTCAGGATCACATCATGTTCTTATCAATCCTGCTTCTCTTCTGAATCCAGCTCAGACCATCAGATGTTCGGCGTCCTCAGTGGATTTCAGTGCATTGAAGTATTCGGCGGTTCTGCTGTTGGATCAGTATTTCCCGTCGGGTCTCTACGGGTCGCTCATAATCACTGTGGTTAACAGGAACACTGTTTCTTTTCATTTTCATTTTCTTTGCACATTTTTTTGCCTGCTTTCAATGTATTGTGCCTTTTTTAATCAATGCTTTGTTGTGCATGTATTTAAAAAACAAAATCAATATCTTAATGCAGTTTTGGGTGTTGCTCTCACTTTGAAAGTAGATTCAATAAAATTTTCTTTTTTGTTGTTTTTCCAAAGTGGTATTTTCTCTGCTTTGTTGTCTTTAGATGGTTATGAAAAAAAATGAATCTTCACAATTCTACTATGGAAGATTTATTTCGCCAAGGGATAAATAAAAATAAAATAAAGTGGCAATTTCAACATTTTCATAGCAATTCAGACTTTCTCTTTTTTTCATTAATTTCTAAAGAAATGTCAGAATTGCAATATTAAAACAGAATTTTGAGATATAAAGTTGCAACTGCAATACAAACTCAGAATACTGAGGAAAATAGAATTTTGAGATGTTAAGTCAAACCTTAAGGAGAAAAAAAAGTTATATTTTAAATTTTATGGTGAAAAACAGGCCTCCATAGTCATATTCAATTTCAATTCAATATTCAAATATCTATGTATAATTCATATCATTATCTAAGTATCATATCAATTTCAACTGTGTTTTTCTGTGCCGGTTCAAGCTCATTTGTCTTCAGTGATTGATAACAATGAAAGAATCACACAGAACACTTCATAGCAGTTTAATGAATCACTCGTGTAGTGTCAGTTCATTTAGATGAGTTTACAGAGCTCTAGTTGGTCCATTAAATAATACAACTATTTACACATGTATAAATGTGGCCCGTGATTTACTCAGTGACAGCTACATAAACACATGCCATAATTAACATGAATGAGACAGATATTATAACATGATGGTTGACTGACGTTCAATGATCCCTTCTTTAATAGTAACAGGTCTTAGCAATTTGAAATCAAAAACAAAAATTTACAAACAGACCTCTAATGCACGATATTTTCTCTTTTGGTCCCTAATACTGCAGTGTATGATGCCAAATATGAATATTTTAGTTCTGGTAGTAGTTTACACAAATGTTTGGCAGAACTAATACTTTAATCATAATGACACATAACACTACGTTCTATAGTTACTACGGTAACAGTAATTAAGTGTAAATCTAGCGTCATTGTTCAGATGTATTTAAAGTTACTGTAAATCCTTCAACAGTTTCTCAATGTTCATCGTGCATATTTATAACAAAATGAAACATTATTTGCCAATAATGGGCTCATGACGAGGACAGATGTTGTCAACGTTAAACACAGATGACGTCACATTGCCAGGGACTTCAGAACATCACATTATGATGGAATGCATTCGGTCCATGTTTATTAATATCTACCGTATTTAGCTGCTCTAAGAGTCTCTTAATTGAGACTCATAACACAGGAAGAACTAGAATAATTCACAGGAAGTGCAAGACCTTGACCTCGTCCTTCAGCCCCCTCCAGTAATGACCTGTTAAATCTGCTTCAGGGTCCGTGAAGATCCAGATAAAGCAGGTCTTTACCGAGGTTTGGTAAAGAGCTACAATGTGCCAGAGTCATCGTGAAGTCAAAGCTGACTTTCTTCATGCATGCTACTGATTTTTACAAACAAGTTAAATCATCTTTCTTCACTATGAAAAGCATCAGATTAGAGGAGTTAAACGGCGAGTATGACCTGCTGGTTTCCATTGCGTCATCCTGGTAAGTTTCGGTGTCTGCAGAAGGGGCTGAAGAACAGGTTTTGGTTTGCGTTCATTCGTACAGCTACAGGAAGTGTCTTTGCGATCACATCACTGGATGTTTGCATGCATAAGTCATGTGGCATATTTGGGAAAAGCATTTTCTGGTAAAGAATGTAGAATGCCAACATTTGGAGAGGTTTGGTGTCATTATTGCACGTCTCCTGCCACACGCAGTGCTCACAGTGCTGGAGGATGTTGATGCATGAAAAAAAAACATGTGGGGAACCACAGCTTTAACCAATACCTGACACTCTGGAGACCGAAGGAAGTGATGTCATTGAAGAAATAGCAAGATTGAAGGATAAAAAGAGATGTGATCAGAGAGCAGAAAACTACTTTCATATTTAAATGTAACAATATTTATTGATTTAAGTATTTGTTTGTTGATTTATGAATTTAAGATTCATTTATTGGTTTATTTATTTGCTTGTGTATCAAACATGGTTGGCTTACTAAAAACATTTATTTTACTTTAAATGATATAATCATTAAAAACATGTTTTGTTTTACTTCAACTAGTTGCCAAAGCGTTTAGTTTTTAATTTTTGTTAAGTTTAATTTGAAGTGCCAAAATACCAAAGAAAATAAAGATAAGTTAACTAAAACTAATCAATTATTAATAAAACGACATATATAAAAAAATAACTTACAAATTAAAATGTAAACAGAAAATCTAAAAATAAAATCTAATTCAAAATATTAACAAAAATTACAGTAGTATGAATATGAAGTAAAATAACAGTCAAATCAAATGGCAAGTTTTACATTTTGGTGCGAAGAAAAAAAAGATTTTACTAGATAAATCTCATGAAACCTTTTCAGGATAGAGCATCCAGATCATATTTCAAAATAAATGTAAAAAAAAAAAATTATATTTAGCATTATTTCACTCAAAAGTGAAAATGTTGCACTGATGTTACTTTTCCTGCATAATTTATGTTTTTGTAATCTATTCCCTTTTTAATTGTCCTAAAACAAACTTCACCTTCTTTATTTAAAACTGATTTTGATGTGAAATATGAGCCAGACGTGTTCTGAGATTCACCTGCCACATTAACAATGATGTAGATTAATTTAAAAATAAATAACAACAAACATAAATAAAATGTAATTTCTTATATTTAAATTGATCTTTGGCATGATAGTAGATTTACGGCTGCGAGAACATTTCAATCTCTCCGTTTTAACGTTTAACCTCAAATAATTTGAGCAGCACTTGTGCAGTGAAAGTAAAATCTTGGTAAGAGCGTAGGAGGTTTGTGTGTCTGAGAGAAGCTGGACCCACACACAGTTTGAGAAGTGGTGATATGAGTGTTTGCTGATATGTTCATAAACCACACTGAACTCATCTAACGCAGACGCAGTGTCATTCTCTCTTGCTGTCGTGTGATTGGGTGAGGTTGGGCGACGTGTGATGAAGCACCAGCAGACCGGAGAGAGTGAGAGAGATGCCCACCCACCACAGAGCCACGTGGGTCTCCCCGAATATTAGCTGCCCCAGAAACGCCTGTTCAGCAGAGACAAAACCCACCAGATCATCATCATCACGACATGAGACACCTACATACACTGTGACAAGCAGAAGACACCTCTAGCAGATTTAAATAATAATAATAATAATAATAATACACAAATTAATATGGATGCTGGGTAGATTATTTTCTATGCAGTCATTAACATTTTATTCTTAAACTAATCTAATGCAAAATGACAAGATCACTTATTAATAATTAATATTATTAATTATAATAATAATATTTATAATAATATTTTTTTTATTTGTTCATTTTACACAACCATGTGCAACCCAAACTGACATCTTCTACCTCTAGCAAACTCAGTCAAACAATGCAATGATCTTTAATGAAGTGATAATCACTTTTCTGACTTTAGTTGATTTAAGATAGCTAAAAAAGTAAAAAAAAAATTAATCATTTAAATACATATTTTTAAATATATGAATATGTGTGTGTGTGCGTTTTTATCCATAATAAAGATGTTTTTCCAGTTTTAAGATTACTATAAACCATTTTCTTTAAATAATATATTTTCTAAAAGTTATTTCAGGTAATTCAAAAGCTAGAAATTGTTTTTTATTTTACATTTTCTTTTTCTGTTTTGTGAGTGCATTTATAATATGGTGATGAACACTTTTCTATTTTTTCAGGAGTTCAAAGGACTAAGGATTTTTAAAATAATAATAATTCATTTGTTAAGGTAAAATGTTTAAAATAAATATTTAAAATAATTCATCATTTTCATAAGTGCATTTTTTATTATAATAAAAGTGAAAAAAGTTGTTCAAGGTCACTAGCTAAAAAATGTTTTATGTAATGAATGATTAAGATAATATACTTTTAAAATCGGTTTAAAAAAATTCAACAGCTAGAAATTGCTCTATTATTTTGAAAGTTTTTTTAATGCATGCAGATTATTTAAAATAATATTTCAGCTAAAAATTGCTCTATGAATGTTATTTTTTGTATATATGTATATATAAATAAACACACATTTCAAATTATGTAATGGTTTTTATCTTATGTATTGCTTTTGACCTAAGCATAGTCAAGTAGCATAGTAATCATTTAAATACATATTTTTAAATATATGAATACATAAAATATATTTATTTTGCGTGTGAGTTTTTATCTATAATAAAGAGGTTTTTCCAGTTTAAAGATTACTATGAACCATTTTCTTTAAATAATATATTTTCTAAAAGTTAATGTAATTCATTTTTCATTCATTTCAAATTGTTTTTTTATTTAAATTTTTTCTCTTTTTTTGTGAGTGCATTTTTTTTAAATCTATAACATAGTGATAACCACTTTTCTATTTTTTCCAAGAATGTTCAAAATGACTAGCTAAGGATTTCTCTATATATATAAATATATATTTTTACTCATCAGTCGGCCCCAGAATAAGACACTCACAGAGGAGATGAAGTGGAGGCGGTGGTGGTCACAGTGCGTGCGGGTGGAGGAGCACGAGCTGCGGAGAGCTTTGGCCAAGGAACGTCCACATCACAGCGTTACAGGTGAACAGCAGACCTCCACACAGCAGTCTGAGAGGGATGTGCAGCTAGAAACAAAACAGTGGGCCAATTATAATTCACTAGTATCCCAGGATTTTAAAAAATAAAGTACTTTTCAATAATCGTACTTAAAGTGCTCTATGTTCATTGCAACTTATTTTGTACTTAATATACTAAAATGATTCTTTAGTACTGCTGAAGATAAACTTAAGATTATCTGAAGGGCACTGTGCACACGGTGCTATTTTGGGACACCATGAATATGTACATTTAACATACTATCTCTGTATTTAAACAATGTCCTTAATCACCACTTGTCTCATGCTGTCCATATAAATGAATACTGGCTGTGTAAATACTAAAGCTCAATTAGTGCATAAAAAAGAGCACTGTCACGTGCGCTCTGCTGAAGGTCATACGCGTCTGTCACGCAACATCATCCATCCTCATCCTCTTCCCAGTAAACAGCTAAATGCGAGTGTTGTTTGAGCCCTGATGTGACAGTGACAGTGACTGACTCACCCAGTCGCACGCGCTCGTGTCGCTGTCCTGCGTGAATCTCCTCTGCTCGCCCCAGGTTCGCAGGCCGGTCTCACACACGCCCTTCAGGTAGTCGGTGCCGAGGGACAGTTTGGCGGAGGAGGACGCGACCGCGCCGAGAAAACCCGCCAGCAGCGCGTAAAGGACCCCGGGAAACATGACGATCAGAGACGAACTCCAGAAGACCCATCACATCTCCAGCAACAGCGAGCGAAAACACTCCATCAGCATCACTCACCGCTGCTGCGAGGAAGCGCGCGGCGCGGCGCGGGTGCATTCTGGGGTAATGCAGTCCATGCTGAATTTTACATTTTACGCATTGTGTACGTGAATAAAATACATTCTGTCGTTAATTGGTCGCCGTAATTTTGCCAACTGGATCAACTGTCCAAAAATACAGACCAATCCCTACCCATAAACCTAACCTTACCCATAACTTTATTCCTAAAATCAGAGGGAAATGGTAGATGATTAACCATAGACAGTAAAAGAAATGGACACAAGCGACCCCATTGGAACTCAATTGAGACAAATGAAGCCCATTTTTTAGCGTTTTTTAGCACTTCCGTTTCTGACGCGCAGACTCAAACGAAGCTTGACGACGTCAGCAACCTGTCTGACAGATGTAAATCTTCTAGTAGCTGTGCGTGCAAACTGCCATCGTTAATCTTGCAGAGACGGCGAGCTTGAGCGGGGAGTTCTTTGTCGTGAGTGAGCAGGAGTAAGTATTCTGATTAATTATTTTGTATAGTATTTTAAAATGTAACGCCAGTACGCCATATTAAGTTAATTGCCTGCGAGCTTCTCCACCTGTCTGTACGGTAATGCGACAGAGAGCCGAGTGGTTATGACGCAATCGTTAGCCTATTTTTACAAAAAACTGTTTATACGGGGCCATAATGTAACATAGAAGGTAATGGAGCCCTTTTATACATTGTCGTGTATCTTTAGAAATAAATAATGGACAAACAGAGTCTTTAAACGCCTCAGATGTAAAGTTATTCGGCTGTCAAAGTGACGCCAAAATGAATGGGAGTCAATGGGAATGCTAACGCAAGTGAAGTTCTGCTAAAAGATGGCAGCCCCCACCCGACTTCAACTTCCGCGTCGAGTTCCTTGCCCCTTGTGAATTAACAAGGGTGTAAAGGCACCAGGCCTGATTTCCTGAAAAGTTATCACTGCATTCTGATTGGTTGATTGGAATGATTACCAGTCTAGTTGTTCTTGGTCAAATCACACTCAAATCCTAAGACCTTCGTTCATCTTCGGAGCACAAATTACGATATTTTTTTATGATTTTATGATTTTTTTTTTTTATCAAAGAATTTATTAAATAATCTTGAAAATAAAAATGTATGTGAAAGTGACATGACATACAGCCATTATGGTGAGCCATACTCAGAATTCATGCTCTGCATTTAACCCATCCAAAGTGCCCACACACACACACTCACTGTGAACTCACACCTGGGGCAGTAGGTATCATTTATGCTGCGGTGCCCGGGGAGCAGTTGAGGATTCGGTGATTGCTCAGGACACCTCAGTCATGGTTATTGCCGGCCGAAACTCAAACCACAACCTCAGGGGTCAAACTCTCTAACCAGGGTCACAACTTCCCCTTTATATCATGAGAGACTTATTTCAAAAACCAACATACATGCATTCCTGCATTATTAATTAGATAAACTGATCAGTTGAATTCAAAGATGGTCCAGTGAAATTCTGAGAATTCTCCTGTGGAAGAAGAAATAATGCTAATGAGATGATTCTCCATTCTCAGACAGATACAGGAACATGACCTTATCAGACAGATCAGGGAGAGAAGATGCTATCGAATGACTCATCATTCCCATTAAAGAACTCATCCAATGACATTTAAAGAACAAATGTTTCCATCCAAGAACTGTGACTTTAATCAGCGATGGATGGTGACTTGATGGAGAGCAGATTCTGATCTAAGGGCATTACAGACATGTCAGTGGGGCTGTTCTTATCTTACTTGAAATTAATAGTGTCACAGATGTTGTTATAGTTTTTTTTATGTTCCCCATTTTTATATTTACATTTTAATTTTAGAGTTTATAAGTAAATTATGTGTTTTTGTCATTTGTAATAAAGGTCAATAAAGCTTTTATTATTTTAATTGCGTTTATTTTGATTAAATCTAAATGTTGCTTTGGCAACCCTCTGTATTTTGGGAGGTACTTTAGTAATGTTAGCTGTGAGGCCAGTAGAGGACACTAGATTCATTGTTTGTGCTCCAGAAGTCCTCAAATCACGTGTCTTGTGGAATATTGCTGTTCTTTTCTGTGTCAGTCGATCAGGTTTTTTCAGTCTTTCTGCCATTAGGAAGTGCAAGCTTATACTTCCTCTTTTCTATCTTCCCCTGCATGCCATTTAACTACCAGACAGAACTCTGTAATCTGATCATTCTCAGTTCAAGAACAACATCTCAAAAATAAGAGAGCACGTCGTGAGATTGGAAAAGTTTGCAAAACCGTTTCTCTCCAGAACTCCTTTAGTGTCTTAAGTAAGCTAATCAGAGATGAAGCCAGCTGGAAGATCGCAGGCTGCTTGAGGTCACCAGCTGCATATTTTCATCTACAGCAAAGTCTGAAGTTTCTCTGAGACGGAGTCCATGCACATCCTCCAGAGATCATCGAACTTTTAGACCTCTCTCATTAGCACGATAACACTCTGAACAATGAACAGCGTGAGAGAACAGAGCGAATGCCTGAGGGGCAGAAAATCCACCAGCTCGTGTTTCTGTGGAAGATCCTCCCTTTAACAACGGACAGAAGCAATTAAAGGCCGTCACAGGTCACTGTCTCTGCTGAACACAAGGATAATTGGCCTCTTATTTGCAAGATTTTCCTCCATGAAAGTGTGAAGAACACGAGGAGTTAATTAGCAGAGATAATGCAAGACTGGCAGAGATAGATAGATAGATAGATAGATAGATAGATAGATAGATAGATAGATAGATAGATAGATAGATAGATAGATAGATAGATAGATAGATAGATAGTTTCTGGAGTGTAACAGGCTTCAGCTGAAGCTCTACTGTCACGTTTCTCTGTTCAGAAGCTCTTAGAGATCCAGCGCTGGACGGGGAGCCTAATTTGACAGGACCTTCTCAGCTGGAACGACTTCCACTGTGAGCGGGCTGAGGCCAAATATAGCCTCCATCACAGGAGCGTGCTGCTTCAGACGACGACAGAGCAAGCGAATGACAGCACGCATCAGCAGACGCATGCCAAAACAACAGCACACACAATCACATCAGATCATTGTGTCTCTGATGCGGATCATTCAGAAGCCTTTGAATATCGTCTGAAGGCAGAAGCTGATCTGATGTGCAGTTACTTCTATTCTTATATATTAATCAGATGCATTAAATAAGAGATCAGATCCCTGCCTTAAGTGCATTTGCATAAAAGAAACATATAGTAAATGTTAACTACAAACACTAACTAGTTAATTAGTACACTAACAAAATGCTTTACTCTTGGGATAAAGTATAAAAGTGCTTGTTATTTCTGTTCCTTATAACATATCATGAAAAGAAAGTAGTTTTAGTTTCCCTGGATACCACGAGGCACATGTGGTTTTATTAACAAAGTTCGGGAGAAGCACGATCAGATAATCATCCAATTTGGTACAGGTGCATCTCGTTTAGCTAATCATCTTATAGCACGCACGCGTATATATATCCAGTCTTCCTACCTCCTGTCCCACGACAGTTTTTCGGCAACCCTCCTCCACCCCAACTCCTCACTTCTAATCTATTTATCCCAAATTGGGATAGGGGGAGTTATTTGGGTTCGGGCTATGCTCCGGGCCCGGACCCCTCCCCAGGACAGCACGCCAAAATATGCCTACTATTTGCCTTCAGATTAGATGTAAGGGTGAACTCGTGAAATATTTGCAGGAGATAAGGAGTGTGTGATTGTGGGCAGATGTTTGTGATCTGTGTGTGGTCAGACATTAGCATGTGATGACCAGCAAAACAGCAAGAAAATGGGAAAGATTTCCTGATGTCTAGTTCCTGAGCTCATCATCATCATCATGATTCATATCTGTGCTCATAACATCATGACGAGTCTCCCAATATGAATGTGCTGGATAACAGAACACAAAAAACAGAGACACTGGTAATGCCAGAAAATCAAACACAAAAATTAGGTTTAAGGTTTTTTTTTTTTTTTTTTAGAAGTTTTCCCCTCTGTACTGACACTCAGCTACACAACACAGTCTGAACATTCACCACTCACATTAACATACATTTGCATCAACATCTGCTGCAGCTGTGCAGTAAATCACAGCTCATCATGTTCTCCAGGACTCAGTGATGAAAGATGAGACTCTTATGCACAGATTAGTTAAACTGAAGTGGCAAATTGTAGGATACAAAAAATACTTTTGTGGATAGGGCTACTCTATTTATGGAAATTGCAATTCTTCTGTTGAAAACGGTGAAATATTGCAAACCAAAAACAAAATTCAGAAACAAAATTCACAGGGAGCCATCGCATAATTCAGGAGGCCATGGAGGATGGATCTTCTTGGCCTTGTCCAGGTTGCTCAGCTCAACCACTATGACAATGGACTGAGGTTAAGAGAGAACTGAGGGTTTAAGTAGGGGACCAAACAAAGGAACTGAAGAGTTAATTAACCATACCACAGGTGAACAGAACGTCAATCAGGAAACTAAGGAAACTATAGGTCACAGGAGAACAGGCCAACTGAAAACACAATGAAAACTAGGACAAAAACCAAACATAACCCTAACATAAGTGGCACTGTGTTTATTTAAACGTGAGCAGCTCATGATTCTGTTTCCTCTGGAAGTTTTGTTCCACCAAGAAATAATGAAATCACATATTTTATGTCACAATAAAGACTTTTGTGGCAGTTCTGAGTTATATTTCACAATTCTG
Organism: Carassius auratus; assembly: GCF_003368295.1. Lineage (NCBI taxonomy): Eukaryota > Metazoa > Chordata > Actinopteri > Cypriniformes > Cyprinidae > Carassius > Carassius auratus. The sequence goes on along the minus strand of NC_039261.1, from coordinate 24,832,833 downwards.
ACTTTTTCTTAATTCCTTGGTGGAAAACAGTATCATGAGCTGCGCATGTGTAAATGAACACAGTGCTGTGCTTCACTCGGAAACACAAAGAAATATATAAATTTAATCGCAGCCCTATGATCTGATAGCTGCACTATAAGCCCTTTCCCAATTTCAGATTAATTTCAGTGAATCATGTATACTTCAGTGTGCAGTAATGCAGCTGACCTGAGCTTGACTTCAGTCAAATCCTGCTCTCTCTGCTCATATTGATCTGCAGTGTGTTTGCCGTGTCGTCCTGGCAGAAGGAAATCTATCTCTGGCCTCTTGTAGTGAAACCTGAAGCGGAGGCTTTGTAAATATGCAGCACAGATCCATCAGTAGCTCCATTTCTCAGCACGACTCAGATTGATTTAGTGACTCGTAAGATGCTTCAGCCATGAACATGTTTCTTTATCGTACTAATGGATGGAGGGAAAAGAGCGAGAGGAGGAAGTGCTGTTTATTTCAGCTTTTAAACTTTTTCTCTCTGCAGGTCACTGGCAGGTAAAGTGTTTACTAAGTGAACAGGCCTTAAGCTAACAAACAGCTTTAAAGCATTACAGTTTAGTCATGTGCAATTAGCCGCAAGCAAGTGCTGTAGTTGCCATGTATCCAGAATGAAATACACACTTCATTATGCAGTACTGTAAGCTCAAGATCTAGATTAAAATTTTAAAAAAATTTGTGTATTTAGCAGATGGTTTTATCCAAAGCGAATTACAGTGCATTCAGGCTATACATTTTTACCTATCATGTGTTCCCAGGGAATCAAACCCCCAAACTTGCGCTTGATAGCACAAAGCTCTACCACTTGAGTTTCTACCATTGAGAGCAGATTTAGAGAAATTAGCATGAAATCAATTGCTCATTAATGGATCCACTTCAGCGAATGGGTGCCATCAGCAAGAGAGTCGAAACTGATAAAACATGCATATTAATCCAGAACATGCATTCAAGTTATATGGTCTTGCAGAACCCTTTTTTTTAAAGTTTAACTTTATAAATCAACTTAGCCAATGTTTATCCATTTAGAAAATTTAATATTATTATGTTGCTCATGGCTAAATTAAATACATTGCAATGTCTGGCTGTTTAAGGACATTTTGTTTCAGAAACAGTTTTCTTTGACTGACATATTAAGTGCAATGTCAAATTTGAGTAACAGAACCAGCTGAGAACCAGTGACATAAAGATCCTTCATTACTGTACTTTATGGAAAATAAAAGGGTTCTGCTCATAGACAGAATAACAAAAATGTAGAGATTATCAGAGCTATCTTTACTAGTAGAATATTATA